>NC_134361.1:184573196-184613196 GCF_048569485.1 Anomaloglossus baeobatrachus
GCAGCTGGTATCCTACCTGTAATGGCGTGGCCAGCCCAGTCACCAGATCTCAACCCTATTGAGTTGTTGTGGGAGCAGCTTGATTGTAAGGTACGCAAGAAGTGCCATCAAGCCAATCCAACTTGTGGGACGGGGGAAGCATGGGGCGAAATATCTCCAGATTACCTCCGCAAATTAACAGCTAGAATGCCAAAGCTCTGCAAAGCTGGAATTGCTGCAAAGGAGCATTCTGTGCCGAAAGCAAAGTGTGAAGGAGAAAATTATTATTTCAAGTAAAAATCATTATGTCTGGACTATATTTTCTATTCATTATGCAACTCATTTGATAAAAAAAGTATGATTTTTCATGGAAAAGACAAAATTGTCTGGGTGACCCCAAACTTTTGAACTGTAGTGTATGTACCCATCCTGGTATATATGTCCTAATCCTGGGTATATTTTGATATTTATGTATTATCCTGGGGCCCGTCCTGGTACAGTCTTATGAAAAAGTTTGGGCACCCCTATTAATGTGAACCTTTTTTCTTTATAACAATTTGGGTTTTTGCAACAGCTATTTCAGTTTCATATATCTAATAACTGATGGACTGAGTAATATTTCTGGACTGAAATGAGGTTTATTGTACTAACAAAAAATGTGCAATCCGCATTTAAACAAAATTTGACCGGTGCAAAAGTATGGGCACCTCAACATAAAAGTGACATTAATATTTTGTAGATTCTCCTTTTGCAAAAATAAGAGCCTGTAGTCGCTTCCTATAGCTTTTAATGAGTTCCTGTATCCTGGATGAAGGTATATTTGACCATTCCTGTTTACAAAACAATTCCAGTTCAGTTAAGTTTGATGGTCGCCGAGCATGGACAGCACACTTCACATCATCCCACAGATTTTCAATGATATTCAGGTCTGGGGACTGGGATGGCCATTCCAGAACATTGTAATTGTTCCTCTGCATGAATGCCTGAGTAGATTTGGAGCGGTGTTTTGGATTATTGTCTTGCTGAAATATCCATCCCCTGCGTAACTTCAACTTCGTCACTGATTCTTGCACATTATTGTCAAGAATCTGCTGATACTGAGTTGAATACATGCGACCCTCAACTTAAACAAGATTCCCGATGCCGGCATTGGCCACACAGCCCCAAAACATGATGGAACCGCCACCAAATTTTACTGTGGGTAGCAAGTGCTTTTCTTGGAATGCCGTGTTTTTTTTGCCTCCATGCATAACGCCTTTTCGTAAGACCAAACAACTCAATCTTTGTTTCATCAGTCCACAGGACCTTCTTCCAAAATGTAACTGGCTTGTCCAAATGTGCTTTTGCATACCTCAGGCGACTGTTTGTGGCGTGCTTGCAGAAACGGCTTCTTTCGCATCACTCTCCCATACAGCTTCTCCTTGTGCAAAGTGCGCTGTATTGTAGACCGATGCACATTGACACCATCTGCAGCAAGATGATGCTGCAGGTCTTTGGAGGTGGTCTGTGGATTGTCCTTGACTGTTCTCACCATTCTTCTTCTCTGCCTTTCTGATAATTTTCTTGTCCTGCCACTTCTGGGCTTAACAAGAACTGTACCTGTGTTCTTCCATTTCCTTACTATGTTCCTCACAGTGGAAACTGACAGTTTAAATCTCTGAGACAACTTTTTGTATCCTTCCCCTGAACAACTATGTTGAATAATCTTTGTTTTCAGATCATTTGAGAGTTGTTTTGAGGAGCCCATGATGCCACTCTTCATAGGAGATTGAAATAGGAGAACAACTTGCAAGTGGCCACCTTAAATACCTTTTCTCATGATTGGATACACCTGCCTATGAAGTTCAAAGCTCAATGAGGTTACAAAACCAATTTAGTGCTTTAGTAAGTCAGTAAAAAGTAGTTAGGAGGAGTGTTCAAATCAAGAAATTGATAAGGGTGCCCACAATATTGCACCAGTCAAATTTTGTTTAAATGCGGATTGCACATTTTCTGTTAGAACAATAAATCTCATTTCAATCCAGAAATATTACTCAGTCCATCAGTTATTAGATATAGGAAGCTGAAATAGCTGTTGCAAAAACCCAAATTGTTATAAAGAAAAAAGGTTAACATTAATAGGCAAAAGGAAAGAAAGCCAGGCACTGCAAGCCCAGGTGTGTACTCACTGGTTGTGGTTTTCACGTGGAACGCGGACCTCCAGCCGATCTCTGTGGTGCTCTGCCAACAGGTGAGAATCCAAAAAAGAACTTCAAAAAAGAAGGAATGGCGGCAACTCACTGATCGATATGAACTGGCAAATTTATTGCACAAACCGCAGCACAATTACAGCAAACACGGGGAGGGGGGGGGGGGGGGGTGCAGGAGCGCCGGACGACGGCCGTTTCGCACCACACGGGTGCTTCCACAGGTCCGAACTAACAATGCCAGTTAAACCTCCCTCTTATGGAGGAGTCTGACAGGTGCATCTAAAAAGCTAATTAGCTGATACCAGATAGCAACAGCGCAGGAATACTGCCTACATTTTCACACAATTCGTCAGAATTAAATAAATGAAACAGACAGAGCAAAGAGATGGGTAACAAGAAAAATACAAAACATTTATCATATGCCCCTGCTCCCTCTTCAAAATAGAGATACAATACTGCTCCTACTAAGAGGGATTTATTGTGAAAGCACAACATTTATTTTGCTTCTAGTTGTTACTTATTTTTTCATTATTTTTTATTTTTAATTTATTAAATACTCTATGATGAGGGGATGCAGATTCTTATAAGTAAACGGGCATGTTCCGCTGTGCAAAAAAGAGGGAAAGAGAGACAAAACTGCCCTCATGCAAAAAACCTTAGATAAATATATATCTTATTAGGAATAGAGCCCTTTTTTTCCCAAAAAGGAACTGCACCATCTCCAAAACGGGGGCGCTGTTTTTTCATGCAGCCTCATGCTAACAGGGACCCAAGAGAGGAGAAAAAAAAGGAGAAGAAAAAAAAAAGAGACTGCCTTTTTAGAAATTGCAGGGTGAGTGGAGCCGCAAGACTTTATGCATCCCAAGCTTAAACCAAAACGATTTTCAAGCAGGTGAAGCACGGAGAAACTGTACTGGAGAATTGCGAGGTAACAGACTGTAGATATACGATCACAATCGAATCCTCAAACCAGACTTCTTCTAAGCAATAAGTATATTTATACATCTTCTATGAAATTATTATTAGTGCTTTGTTTTTTTTACTCAATTTTTCTCAAAAAAATTTTTCAAAATTTTTTTTTTATATATATAAAATTTACACCAAGGGAGGGGAACTGGCCACCCAGAAGCGGTATGAGTGTAAAAATTGCCTTGTCCCACCACTATTACGATTCTCTTTATTTCTCCGCTAGGGGGGGGAAAAAAAAAAAAATTGTATATACCCCCATCATTGGAGCAACACTACTCAATGACCGTTATAAGAAAACGGACATGTCATTACGGTCATTGAGTCCCAAAGGGCCCAATGCCTTGACATCCATAATGAGTCGAGACTCTCTCTGCAACAGTCGCTTGTGGGTGTCACCTCCTCCTCCCGATGGGGTAATCCTAAAGACACCTGCAAAGGATAGAACGTCCGGATTCCCTTTATGATGTTCTCTAATATGCTTAATTAGTTTGGGGGACCCTTTACCTGTTAAGATGGAATTATAATGTTCCCTAAAACGTACATATAAGCACCGTATAGTTTTCCCTATATAGAAGTAGGAGCAAGGGCAGAATATCACATATACAACATATTTGGTCTTACAAGAAATGAAATGCCTGACAGTAAAATTGCTATCTCCAATTCTTAGGACTTTTGCTGTTAAATGGAAGGAGCAAAAATTACAGTCCCCACATTTGTAATTCCCCACAGGTTGGGCATAGTCCAACCATGTTTTTTTATGGTTAATTAATCTGTTTTGAACAAGTAGGTCCCCCAAATTTTTGCTCCTTCTATATGTTACTAACGGTCCCTTTTGTGCTCTCGAGGACAGATCAGGGTCCTCCTCTATCACATGCCAATGCCTTTTTATGCTGGACCGGATGATGCTGTCCATGGGGCCAAATTTGAAACTAAAGAGAAACCTACCACAATTCTCTTCCCCAATCTTTTTTTGTTTTTTATCGCTGTTAATTACAAAGGGTCTGGAATTAGAACGAAGCCGGGCTTTCTCAACAACAGTTCTAGGATAGCCTCTGTTCTGCAACCTAGTTGCTAGATCAGCACACTGCTCTTCATATTTTATTTTGTTATTATTAATTCTTTTAATGCGAAGAAATTGGCTAAATGGGAGAGACTGTTTGGTATGGGATGGATGGTAGCTCTTGTAGTGCAGTAGTGAGTTCCTGGCTGTCGGCTTCCTAAACACCTCCCGCGTTAATTCACCATTTTCTAATGTAAGCCTCACGTCCAAGAACTCAAGCACTGCACCACCAAATACATGAGTAAACCTCATATTGTGGATATTGGTTTCGTTTAAGAATTTAACAAAGTCCTGAAAGTCTGACTCTGATCCATCCCAGACCAAAAAGATATCGTCCACATACCTAAGATATTTCTTTATATGCCTAAGAAAAGGATTAGTAGTGCTGTAAATCAGTGTGTCCTCCATTGAGGCCAAAAACAAGTTTGCAAATGAACATGCTACGGGGGTACCCATCGCGGTACCCCCGCATTGATGGTACCATTGCTCCCCGAATTTAAAAGAATTGTGCTTCAAAATGAGATCTAATGCTTCTTCTATAAAGCAAGCCATGTTACACTCTACACCCAGGTCAATAGTTAGCTGTTTAATAATCTGGACCCCCAGGTCCTGGGGTATTCTAGTGTATAGGCTTTCTATATCAATAGAAGCTAGGGCAAAGCCCTCCTGCCATTCGAAAGTGTCCAGGATGGAGACAAACATGCCGGTATCTCTGACATAAGATGGTATTCTACATAGCAATGGATGAAGGAGCCAATCTATATACTCTGACAGAGGCTCAAACACAGAGCCTATGCCCGAGACTATAGGGCGCCCTGGTGGATTTTCACTATGCTTATGAATTTTGGGTAGACAATACCAATGTGGCTTACGTGGATACTGGGGTAAGAGCCTTTCGGCCATTCTGCTGGATAGAAAGCCACTTGCCACTTTTTTATTCAGGAATGAACGAAGTTTTTCCTTGTAACTATTCGTGGGATCAAATGTGATTTTTTTATATGCAGCAGAATCCTCTAACTTCCTGTTTGCCTCCTCTATGTACAATCTCTTAGGCCAGAGAACAGTGCCTCCTCCTTTATCAGGCTTGAGGATGACAATGTCATCCCAAGATTGAATAGTTTTTAGTGCTTTTTCTTCTGCACAGGTGAAATTCTTTTGAGCCTCGGGGTATTTTACTGCCTCTACATCCTTATTTACTAGATTTTGGAACAGGTCTATTGCGTTACCAGGTGCAGTCGGGGGGATAAAGGAAGATTTTATACCTCCCCTGAACAACAGATTACTATGCTCAGCTCCATTGTTGTTAACAGGAGTTTCAGAATTTTCACTATCAAGCTCAGCCAACAATAGTGCGTCTTTACTGATGTCCCCAAATGCACTTTTTGGGCCAAAAAAACCTAATGGGCCAATCGTTCTGGGGTTTTCCCCTTGAATTATTTTTGGATAGGATTCGCTCTTATTGTTATAAAACTTGGCCAAGTGCATTTTACGGCAGCTTTTAAAGAGATCAATTTGAAAATCAGAAAAATTAAAGGTCTCAGGTATACAATAGTTCAGTCCTTTATTCAGTACATCCATCATATGAGTGTCCAAAACATGGGAGGAAAGATTCCAGATGGTATTTTCTTTAACCATACAGGTTTCTATTCTCTCCAGGACACCTGTTTTTTTTGTGTCCGAGAAAGGGTTTCTTCCTGCCCCTTCCTCTCCTTGTCCTTTTTCCAAAGGGGCCACTCCGGAGGTGCTAGTTGTGGGGGCCATATTTGCTTTTCTTTTAGGGGGTGGTAAGTCCTCAACCCCACTTGAATCCGAATCGGTCGTCCAGGCGTTCTTTCTTTCATTATGATTTTGTTTACATGACCTTTTTTTAGATTTTTTATTATTATAGTTAAACATAGCAGGAACATTTTTTGGTGTTTTCTTCCATGAAAAAACCTTTTGTGATTCATAATCAGACTTATCCCGCAGAAATTTCTCCCGCTTCCTCTCCTTTATTTGATTTTGTAAAGGGATTAGTTTTTTATCTAATTTTTTTAAAGATAATGTCCAGTCCTCCTTAGACAGTCTGCTTTCCAATTCCCTGCGGAGTCTCAAAAGTTCTTCAGTAATTAAGACATGTTCAGACTCATTCTTTTTTAACACCAGGTTCAAAAACCGCAGTGAACACTCCTGTTGAACTTGTTCCCATTCAGACACAAAGGCTGCATCCTCTTGATAAAATGAGATATTTTTTAGGACCCGAAGTCCTCTAGGTACCCTCTGGCAGTCTGTATAGGCTCTCAACGATTGCACAGTCCAGAACAAACCCATCTCCTTCTCTGCCAAATTTCCTATCTTCATTTCAAGGCTCTTATTGCCTAGGACTTCTGTGTCAGTAGCGCTGTTGCAGCAAGTAAAAAACGCTACTGCATCCTCCCTCCCCGAAAAAATATTGGTATTATCAAGGTCCGTGATATCAGAATCCACGACTTCCATTACGAATGTATGGTGCACACCTTATTTTCTTATAGTGGGCTGCGTGCTCTACAGCCAAGCCAAAGTCCAAACAAATAGTCAAAAGGAAAGAAAGCCAGGCACTGCAAGCCCAGGTGTGTACTCACTGGTTGTGGTTTTCACGTGGAACGCGGACCGCCAGCCGATCTCTGTGTTGCTCTGCCAACAGGTGAGAATCCACTCACCCTGCAATTTCTAAAAAGGCAGTCTCTTTTTTTTTTTTTTTTCTTCTCCTTTTTTTTCTCCTCTCTTGGGTCCCTGTTAGCATGAGGCTGCATGAAAAAACAGCGCCCCCGTTTTGGAGATGGTGCAGTTCCTTTTTGGGAAAAAAAGGGCTCTATTCCTAATAAGATATATATTTATCTAAGGTTTTTTGCATGAGGGCAGTTTTGTCTCTCTTTCCCTCTTTTTTGCACAGCGGAACATGCCCGTTTACTTATAAGAATCTGCATCCCCTCATCATAGAGTATTTAATAAATTAAAAATAAAAAATAATGAAAAAATAAGTAACAACTAGAAGCAAAATAAATGTTGTGCTTTCACAATAAATCCCTCTTAGTAGGGGCAGTATTGTATCTCTATTTTGAAGAGGGAGCAGGGGCATATGATAAATGTTTTGTATTTTTCTTGTTACCCATCTCTTTGCTCTGTCTGTTTCATTTATTTAATTCTGACGAATTGTATGAAAATGTAGGCAGTATTCCTGCGCTGTTGCTATCTGGTATCAGCTAATTAGCTTTTTAGATGCACCTGTCAGACTCCTCCATAAGAGGGAGGTTTAACTGGCATTGTTAGTTCGGACCTGTGGAAGCACCCGTGTGGTGCGAAACAGCCGTCGTCCGGCGCTCCTGCACTCCCCCCCCCCCTCCCCGTGTTTGCTGTAATTATGCTGCGGTTTGTGCAATATATTTGCCAGTTCATATCGACCAGTGAGTTGCCGCCATTCCTTCTTTTTTGAAGTTAACATTAATAGGGGTGCCCAAACTTTTTCATATGACTGTATATACGTTCTCACTCTGGGCCCATTCTAGTATATATGTGTACCACCCCTGAGTGCTCGGCCTGCTCGAATCCAGGGATGATCGTGGCTCGAGGGACCCGGGGGTCTAGTGGACACTCCAGAATAAAAAGGGGATATATACAGGAGGAAAGTTTGTGACGCCACCTGCGGGTTGCGGTAACAGGGAGTACCGCCGCTGCCATTGGGAGTACCCGGGGATGATGGTATTGGGGCAGCCTGGTGGTGATTCCCTCCGCAGTTAGGGAGGCCCCAGGACTTGGGGAATGATGCTGGGGAGCGCTGTGTGGGTCGCAGGACAGGCAGGAGGGTCGGGGCTACAGGGTACTCACTCAGATCACCATAGTAGTAGCAAGCAGGCGAGAATAATTCACAGGCACAGGTGTTAAACCAAGTCTCTGGGTGCCGCTGCCTCCTGGGAGAACCCGTCCGGGTATGCCTCTTCCTATGGCCCTGTTGGGTGATTTGAAGGCCCTCCTCCGTGCACAAATTGTTAATTGTTGACCCTTAGGGTATGTGCGCACGTTGCTTTTTACCTGCTATTTTGCTGCTTTTTCTTCTGCGCTGTTTAATGCCAAAATGGATGTGTTCTTCTATTCAAGCAAAGTCTATGGGAATTTGGGTTTCTTGTTCACACTATGTTGTTCAAAATGCTGCCTTTTTGTGGCAGAACTTTGGTCGAAAACTCAGCTTTGCAGTGCAAAACCCAAATGGCAAAAACAATTGACATGTTGCTTCTTTGAAAAGCTGAGTTTTTGACCAAAGTTCTGCCACAAAAAGGCAGCATTTTGAACAACATAGTGTGAACAAGAAACCCAAATTCCCATAGACTTTGCTTGAATAGAAGAACACATCCATTTTGGCATTAAACAGCGCAGAAGAAAAAGCAGCAAAAAAGCAGGTAAAAAGCAGGTAAAAAGCAACGTGCGCACATACCCTTAGGCTTGAAACCATCCAGGTCCCGCTCCCCAGTTATGTGGAGCAATACCCTTGGCTGCAGGCACATGGTATTTTTTGGCCGTTATTTGTGAAGCCTATCCCCCTCGGTGTGCTGGTGCTGCCAATCTCTGGGCGTATGGGAGTAGAACATGAAGATTCTACTCACTACAGGCTAATTGCTGGGTTGCATATAGCTTCACCCCGACCTAGGGTTCATGAACCCTGCCGTGCTAAGTCCTGGACCGGTTACTGGACCACCAATCCAGTTCACCGCGACCAGGTCTCTGACTACTGTGGTCCCAGACCACCTGTCTGCAACCTAGCTGTCTTCTAGGGGCTACAACCCCTCCCTGGGAGCTCCAACTCCCTGTGACCTCTCCTCTTGAGAGTCACCACTTAACTCCCTGCTACTTCCTGAACTGTTTACTATATCCCTCCCCCCATCCTGTCTAGCCCCTAGGTGGGCAGGCCCGTTAACAACTGGTCCTACCCACTAGTGTGCTGGTGTGACATCCCTGGACTATCATGTAGTAGATAATTGGATTATCGGTCTGGCGAGCGCTGACAATGCACAGGTTCCGTTAAAGATTAAGTTGTTTTATTGTTAAAATATTTTCAGAATGCTCCTGTTATTCAGATAATACAACGCGTTTCAGCAATACATCAATGCTTTCCTCAGGTATAACAGGAGTGGTTCTCAAGCAATAAGTATATAGGGGTCCCACAGGTGGTGTTATTGTGGGTGTGCCGTTAATTAGAACTTTTGTTCCCTTTATAAATAATATAGTGATATAAAGAAGGGAATTTTGTTACTTACCGTAAATTCCTTTTCTTCTAGCTCTTATTGGGAGACCCAGACGATTGGGGTATAGCTACTGCCCTCTGGAGGCCACACAAAGCACTACATTAAAAGTGCAAGGCCCCTCCCTCTCTGGCTATACCCCCCCGTGGTATCACGGGTACTCCAGTTTTAGTGCCAAAGCAAGAAGGAGGAAGCCAACAACTGGTTTAAACAAATTAACTCCGAGTAACATCGGAGAACTGAAAAACCGTTCAACATGAACAACATGTGTACCCGCAAACAGCAAAAACAATCCCGAAGGACAACAGGGCGGGTGCTGGGTCTCCCAATAAGAGCTAGAAGAAAAGGAATTTACGGTAAGTAACAAAATTCCCTTCTTCTTCAGCGCTCTATTGGGAGACCCAGACGATTGGGACGTCCAAAAGCTGTCCCTGGGTGGGTAAAGAAATACCTCATGTTAGAGCTGCAGAACAGCCCCCCCCTACGGGGATGTCACTGCCGCCTGCAGGACTCTTCTACCTAAGCTGGCATCCGCCGAAGCATAGGTATGCACCTGATAATGCTTGGTGAAAGTGTGCAGACTCGACCAGGTAGCTGCCTGACACACCTGTTGAGCCGAAGCCTGGTGCCGTAATGCCCAGGACGCACCTACGGCTCTGGTTGAGTGGGCTTTTAGCCCTGAAGGAACCGGAAGCCCAGCAGAACGGTAGGCCTCTATAATTGGTTCTTTGATCCATCGAGCCAAGGTGGCTTTAGAAGCCTGCAACCCCTTGCGCGGACCGGCGACAAGGACAAAAAGTGCATCGGAACGGCGCATGGGCGCCGTGCGGGAAATGTAGATCCTGAGTGCTCTCACCAGATCTAGCAAACGCAAGTCCTTTTCATACCGGTGAACCGGATGAGGATAAAAGGAAGGCAAGGATATATCCTGATTAAGATGAAACGAGGATACGACCTTAGGGAGAAACTCCGGAATGGGGCGCAGCACTACCTTGTCCTGGTGGAACACCAAGAAGGGAGCCTTGGATGACAGAGCTGCCAGCTCAGACACTCGCCGAAGCGATGTGATCGCAACAAGAAACGCCACTTTCTGTGACAGGCGAGAAAAAGAAACTTCTTTGAGAGGCTCGAAAGGCGGTTTCTGGAGAGCCACTAGTACTCTGTTCAGATCCCATGGATCCAACGGCCGCTTGTACGGGGGCACAATATGACAGACCCCCTGCAGGAACGTGCGCACCTTAGGAAGACGTGCTAGACGCTTCTGAAAAAACACGGATAGTGCCGAGACTTGCCCTTTAAGGGAGCTGAGCGACAAGCCCTTTTCCAACCCTGATTGCAGGAAAGATAGAAAAGTGGGCAATGCAAATGGCCAGGGAGACACTCCCTGAGCAGAGCACCAGGTTAAGAAAATCTTCCACGTTCTGTGGTAGATCTTAGCAGAAGTTGACTTCCTAGCTTGTCTCATTGTGGCTACCACTCCCTGGGATAAGCCTGTTGACGATAGGATCCAGGACTCAATGGCCACACAGTCAGGTTCAGGGCCGCAGAATTCTGATGGAAAAACGGCCCTTGAGACAGCAGGTCTGGACGGTCTGGAAGTGACCACGGTCGGCCGACCGTGAGATGCCACAGATCCGGATACCACGATCTCCTCGGCCAGTCTGGGGCGACGAGTATGATGCGGCTGCAATCGGATCTGATCTTGCGTAGTACTCTGGGCAAGAGTGCCAGAGGCGGGAATACATATGTGAGGCGGAACTGCGACCAATCTTGCACCAAGGCGTCTGCCGCCAGCGCTCTTTGATCGCGCGACCGCGCTATGAATGCCGGGACCTTGTTGTTGTGCCGTGACGCCATTAGGTCGACGTCCGGCACCCCCCAGCGGCGACAGATTTCTTGAAACACGTCCGGGTGAAGGGACCATTCCCCTGCGTCCATACCCTGGCGACTGAGGAAGTCTGCTTCCCAGTTTTCTACGCCTGGGATGTGAACCGCGGAGATGGTGGATGCTGTGTCCTCCACCCAATTCAGAATGCGCCGGACTTCCTGAAAGGCTTGCCGGCTGCGCGTCCCTCCTTGGTGGTTGATGTATGCCACCGCTGTGGAGTTGTCCGACTGGATTCGGATCTGCTTTCCTTCCAGCCACTGTTGAAAGGCTAGTAGGGCAAGATACACTGCCCTGATTTCCAGAACATTGATCTGAAGGGTGGACTCTTGCGGAGTCCACGTCCCCTGAGCCCTGTGGCGTAGAAACACTGCTC
Organism: Anomaloglossus baeobatrachus; assembly: GCF_048569485.1. NCBI lineage: Eukaryota > Metazoa > Chordata > Amphibia > Anura > Aromobatidae > Anomaloglossus > Anomaloglossus baeobatrachus. The sequence continues at coordinate 184,584,907 of NC_134361.1, forward strand.
CCCACCCCGACAGACTCGCATCTGTCGTGACCACTGCCCAGGATGGGGGCAGGAAGGATCTTCCCTGAGACAATGAGGTGGGAAGGAGCCACCATTGTAGAGAGTCCTTGGCCGTCTGAGAAAGAGAGACTTTCCTGTCTAGGGAAGTCGTCTTCCCGTCCCATTGGCGGAGAATGTCCCATTGAAGTGGACGCAGATGAAACTGCGCAAAGGGAACTGCTTCCATGGCTGCCACCATCTTCCCTAGGAAGTGCATGAGGCGCCGTAAGGGGTGCGACTGGCCCTGAAGGAGAGATTGCACCCCTGTCTGTAGGGACCGCTGCTTGTTTAGCGGAAGCTTCACTCTCGCTGCTCGAGTATGAAACTCCATGCCAAGATACGTTAGTGACTGTGTCGGTGACAGATTTGACTTTGGAAAGTTGATGATCCATCCAAAAGTCTGGAGAGTCTCTAGCGTAGCCTGTAGACTGAGTTGGCATGCCTCTTGAGAGGGTGCCTTGACAAGTAGATCGTCTAGGTAAGGGATCACCGAGTGTCCCTGAGAGTGCAAGACTGCTACCACCGCCGCCATGACCTTGGTGAAGACCCGTGGGGCTGTCGCCAGACCAAATGGCAGAGCTACGAACTGAAAATGGTCGTCTCCTATCACAAAACGTAGAAAACGTTGATGTTCTGTAGCAATTGGCACGTGGAGATAAGCATCTTTGATGTCTATTGAGGCAAGGAAGTCTCCTTGAGACATTGAGGCAATGACAGAACGGAGGGTTTCCATCCGGAACCGTCTGGCGTGTACATGTTTGTTGAGCAGTTTTAGGTCCAGAACAGGACGGAATGAGCCGTCCTTTTTTGGCACCACAAAGAGATTGGAGTAAAACCCTCTCCCTTGTTCCTGAGACGGTACAGGAACCACTACTCCTTCCGCTCTTAGGGAGTCCACCGCCTGCCGCAGGACATCTACACGGTCTGGGTGTGGGGAGGTTCTGAAGAACCGAGCTGGAGGACGAGAACTGAACTCGATTCTGTACCCGTGCGACAAAATGTCTGTCACCCACCGGTCTTTGACCTGTGACATCCAAGTGTCGTAAAAGCGGGAGAGCCTGCCCCCGACCGGAGATGCGGAGGGAGGGGACTGGAAGTCATGAGGTAGCCGCTTTGGAAGCGGTTCCACCATTTGCTTTCTTGGGGCGTGAATGAGCCCGCCAGGAATCTGAGTTTCTTTGCGTCCTCTGAGTCCCTTTGGACGAGGAGAATTGTGTTTTGCCCGAACCTCGAAAGGACTGAAACCTCTGCTGCCACTTTTTCTGCTGAGGTTTGGTTGTTCTGGGTTGTGGTAAAGAGGAGTCTTTACCCTTGGACTGCTTAATGATGTCAGCCAATGGCTCGCCAAACAGTCTATCTCTAGATAAAGGCAAGCTGGTTAAACATTTTTTGGAACCAGCATCTGCTTTCCAGTCCTTTAACCACAGTGCCCTGCGCAAAACTACCGAATTGGCAGACGCCATTGAGGTGCGGCTGGTAGATTCTAGGACCGCATTGATAGCGTAAGACGCAAACGCGGACATCTGTGAGGTAAGGGACGCCACTTGCGGCACCGCTGGATGTAAGATAGCATCCACTTTTGCTAAACCAGCTGAAATAGCTTGGAGTGCCCATACGGCTGCGAATGCTGGAGCAAACGACGCGCCGATAGCTTCATAGACAGATTTTAACCAAAGGTCCATCTGTCTGTCATTGGCATCCTTAAGTGAAGCGCCATCCTCCACTGCAACTATGGATCTAGCTGCAAGCTTGGAAATCGGGGGGTCCACCTTTGGACACTGGGTCCAGCGCTTGACCACATCAGGGGGGAAAGGATAACGTGTATCCTTAGAACGTTTAGAGAAACGCTTTTCTGGATGAGCGTCGTGTTTCTGGATTGATTCTCTGAAGTCAGAGTGATCCAACAGAGCACTTAATTTACGCTTGGGATAGAGGAAACGAAATTTCTCCTGCTCTGCCGCTGCCTCTTCTGCTGAAGGGGTTGGGGGAGAAATATCTAACAGCCTATTGATGGCTGAGATAAGATCGTTTACCATGGCGTCCCCATCCGGGGTATCCAGATTGAGAGGGGTTCCAGGATTAGACTCCTGATCACTCTCTTCAGACACATCACAGGGAGACTGATTGCGCTGAGACCCTGAGCAGTGTGATGACGTTGAGGGTCTTTCCCAGCGAGCCCGCTTGGGGTGGCTGGGGCAATCATCTGAGTCATCATACTCATCCTGAGAGGCCGGGGACCCCCTTGCAGTCTGGATTAAATCCAACTGAGGGGGATTAGAGGACAGAGACCTCGCCGTGTCCATAGACTGAGCCCCAGGCATGGATTGCAAAGTTTCCAGGATTTTTGCCATAGTCACCGACATATTAACCGCAAAAACTGCAAAGTCTGTCCCTGACACCGGGGCAGGACTTACAGGCGTCTCAGCCTGGGTCACTATCTCTCCGGACTCCGGCTGGCGAAGCAGCACCGGATCTGAGCATTGCACACAATGGGGGTCTTTGGAGCCTGCTGGCAGAGCAGCCCCACATGCAGCACACACAGTGCACACAGCCCTAGCCTTGGCAGCTTTGCGTCTTGTGGATGACATGCTGCTGCTTCCTCAGAGCGATCTGGGGTATTCAGCCAGGAAGCGACCTCGCAGTGCAAGAAATCAATAAATATCTATGTCAAGTGACACAATACACTAACATACACTGAGGCACTAGAGGGGCCAGCTGAAAAGCCGCTTACCGCCCGCTTAAGAGCGGGTGTGTGGTCTTCCAAAGCCCTTCAGTCTAGGTCTCCCAGAGCCTTGCGTCCTTCCTCCAGCCAGCCATGCATGTAATGGCTGCCGGCGTCCTGAGAGAAGAAGGGGGGCGGGCCCTGGGCGTTCCTGACCAAGAGCGGGAAGCCTGCTTCCCTCTGTGCCTAGTGTGAGGGCTGGAGCATGTAAATCAGGCTCCAGCCCTCCTCGCTGCCGTGAAACAGCGTCTCTCCCCTACCCTGATTGACAGGGTGGGGGCGGGAACGATCGGAGCTGCCGGCGTCCTAGGCCCAAAAGCCGGGGACTAGAGTTATAAACGCCTCCGCCGTAAAAGCGCGGTCGGCGTATCCCCGGCGCACCACAAGTCACAGCAGCGCCGCCCGGTCCAGTGAGGGTCGGCGCTGCGTTCCCAGAACACAAAGTCCCCCAGATAACTGTAGGAACACCAGCTCAGTGTACGGTCCCCGGCGCACTACAACACCCAGCCAGCCCGGAGTGTGTCTGTGCCTGCCGGGGACACAGAGTACCTGTATGATGCAGGGCCCTGTCCCTGATGGTACTCCTGCTCCGTATCCATCAGGTTCTAATGGGTCTGTGGATGGAGCCCGGCGACAGAGCTTTGAGGCCGGCAGGATCCCACTTCCACAGAACCCCCAAGGGGATGTGGAAGGAAAACAGCATGTCAGGCTCCAGCCCTGTACCAGCAATAGGTACCTCAACCTTACAACACCATCCAGGGGTGAGAAGGGAGCATGCTGGGAACACTATATGTGTCCTCTTTTCTTCCATCCGAACTAGTCAGCAGCTACTGCTGACTAAAATCTGTGGAGCTATGCATGGAATGTCTGACCTCCTTCGCACACAAAGCTAAAACTGGAGTACCCGTGATACCACGGGGGGGTATAGCCAGAGAGGGAGGGGCCTTGCACTTTTAATGTAGTGCTTTGTGTGGCCTCCAGAGGGCAGTAGCTATACCCCAATCGTCTGGGTCTCCCAATAGAGCGCTGAAGAAATTTATTTAATTTACATAATAAGATAGTTGTTAAAAATCCCTTTAAGGGTATTGAGTATATAGTGTAAATAAAATTTATAGTGTATGGTAAAATTTATTATATGAAGAAAATTAGTAGGATTAAAATTAATAAAATTTTATAATATTATAAAACTTCGTTTCAGAGTTTTATTTTTCCCTTGTATGATTACATTAAAATTGTGTTCTCTATGTTTCTACTATATATGTTTCTACTATATATGCATGTATTATAAAATCATTTTAGTTGTAAATGAAATTCCTTTAAGGATTTTTCTTTTTTTCTCTTAAAGGGATTTTTTCTTAAAGGGATTTTTTACTTAAGGAATCAGACATTTAGTGATCTTATTTGGCTACATTGTCCAATGTTAAATTGTGTCCTTCTGGGGCCAGAGTGCCCAGTTTAAAAATCCAAAAGCTTTCTCTCCTGGTTAATTTCATTAATGCTTCTGGGTCTTTGCTATCAATGGAGTCTATAATAATAAGGGTCATCTTTGTGTGATCCCTATTATGCTGGATGCTGTAGTGTTTTGAGATACTGTGTTGCATATAGCCAATTTTGATATTATGACGGTGTTTGTTCAATCTGGAGTGCATTTCTTGTATTGTTCGACCCACATATTGAGTGCCGCATGGGCATTCTAAAAGATAGATTACATATGCAGATTTACAATTCAAAGTATATTTTATTGGGAAGGTTTCCCCTGTGGTTTTGGAGGTAAAGGTTTTAGCTCCTTTTTTCATGACTTGACAGCAAAGGCATTTAGATGCTGTGCAGGGGTAGCATCCCCAGAGGTTCGGATTGTCCGTTTTAATTATTTTTGGTTTTATAGATGTGTTGCTGGGTGCAACCATATTTCCTATGCTCTTATTTTTCCTGTATATAATCGTTGGTTTATGGGGTATATAGTCTGTTAAAATAGGGTCATTTTTCAAAATGAACCAATATTTGTTCAATAATTTTTCTATGTGGGTTCTCAGTTGGCAATAAGTAGTAATTAAACTCCATTTTAAATATTTATTTTTTCTTTCTTTTTCCATTGTGTTTTCTTGTTTAGGTTGTAAGCATTTTTCTTGGGTGAGGGAATTTGTTTTTTTAAAAGCATCTTGGATAAGTTTTTTTGGGTAGCCTTTTTCTATAAACCGCTGTTTTAAAGTTTTAGATTCATTTTTAAAGTCTTCATCGGCCGTACAGTTTTTTCTAATTCTCCTGTATTGTCCGTATGGGATGTTACGTATCCACCTTGGTAGGTGTCCGCTATCAAATTTCAGGTAACTATTGACATCCACAGTCTTGAAGTGTGTAGACGTTGTGATATTACCAGTTCCATTACGGGTGATCTGTAGGTCCAGATATTGAATAGTTTTCTCTGAATGATTAGATGTGAAGGATAGACCCCAACTGTTTCTGTTTAATTCTTTTATAAATTCTTCTGCTTTTGTTAATGGACCCCTCCATATTATGAAGAGGTCATCGATAAAGCGACGGTATAAGGCTATGTGTTCTCTGTATTTTGACTGTGCGATGGAGACGGATTCAAACGCACCCATAAAGAGGTTTGCATAGCTTGGTGCGAATCGCGTCCCCATCGCACAGCCTTTAGTTTGTCTGTAATAGGATCCTTCAAATATAAATACATTGTTCTCCAATATAAATTCTATTGCCGTTGTTATGAATTGTCTTTGAATTGGGGGGATTTCTGTGTCTTTTTTCAGAATTTCATCTATGACTTGTAAACCTTTATCGTGTGCTATGTTATTGTATAGAGCGCACACATCCAATGTAATTAAAATGCTGTCCTTTAGAGGGGGTAAATTTTTCGTTATACCTAGATCTGAACAATTTTTTCAAAAAAATCACAATACAAAGACATTTTATAATAGAAGAAAAAGGAAAAGGACAGAACAAGCAAGTACACAACACACAAAAATACCAGGATAATACTGAAGATCCACAGATAATTACCAGACATGTAAGTCATAGATGAAATTCTGAAAAAAGTCAAAATACAGAGAACACATAGCCTTATACCGTCGCTTTATCGATGACCTCTTCATAATATGGAGGGGTCCATTAACAAAAGCAGAAGAATTTATAAAAGAATTAAACAGAAACAGTTGGGGTCTATCCTTCACATCTAATCATTCAGAGAAAACTATTCAATATCTGGACCTACAGATCACCCGTAATGGAACTGGTAATATCACAACGTCTACACACTTCAAGACTGTGGATGTCAATAGTTACCTGAAATTTGATAGCGGACACCTACCAAGGTGGATACGTAACATCCCATACGGACAATACAGGAGAATTAGAAAAAACTGTACGGCCGATGAAGACTTTAAAAATGAATCTAAAACTTTAAAACAGCGGTTTATAGAAAAAGGCTACCCAAAAAAACTTATCCAAGATGCTTTTAAAAAAACAAATTCCCTCACCCAAGAAAAATGCTTACAACCTAAACAAGAAAACACAATGGAAAAAGAAAGAAAAAATAAATATTTAAAATGGAGTTTAATTACTACTTATTGCCAACCGAGAACCCACATAGAAAAATTATTGAACAAATATTGGTTCATTTTGAAAAATGACCCTATTTTAACAGACTATATACCCCATAAACCAACGATTATATACAGGAAAAATAAGAGCATAGGAAATATGGTTGCACCCAGCAACACATCTATAAAACCAAAAATAATTAAAACGGACAATCCGAACCTCTGGGGATGCTACCCCTGCACAGCATCTAAATGCCTTTGCTGTCAAGTCATGAAAAAAGGAGCTAAAACCTTTACCTCCAAAACCACAGGGGAAACCTTCCCAATAAAATATACTTTGAATTGTAAATCTGCATATGTAATCTATCTTTTAGAATGCCCATGCGGCACTCAATATGTGGGTCGAACAATACAAGAAATGCACTCCAGATTGAACAAACACCGTCATAATATCAAAATTGGCTATATGCAACACAGTATCTCAAAACACTACAGCATCCAGCATAATAGGGATCACACAAAGATGACCCTTATTATTATAGACTCCATTGATAGCAAAGACCCAGAAGCATTAATGAAATTAACCAGGAGAGAAAGCTTTTGGATTTTTAAACTGGGCACTCTGGCCCCAGAAGGACACAATTTAACATTGGACAATGTAGCCAAATAAGATCACTAAATGTCTGATTCCTTAAGTAAAAAATCCCTTTAAGAAAAAATCCCTTTAAGAGAAAATAAGAAAAATCCTTAAAGGAATTTCATTTACAACTAAAATGATTTTATAATACATGCATATATAGTAGAAACATATATAGTAGAAACATAGAGAACACAATTTTAATGTAATCATACAAGGGAAAAATAAAACTCTGAAACGAAGTTTTATAATATTATAAAATTTTATTAATTTTAATCCTACTAATTTTCTTCATATAATACATTTTACCATACACTATAAATTTTATTTACACTATATACTCAATACCCTTAAAGGGATTTTTAACAACTATCTTATTATGTAAATTAAATAAATTTTATATCACTATATTATTTATAAAGGGAACAAAAGTTCTAATTAACGGCACACCCACAATAACACCACCTGTGGGACCCCTATATACTTATTGCTTGAGAACCACTCCTGTTATACCTGAGGAAAGCATTGATGTATTGCTGAAACGCGTTGTATTATCTGAATAACAGGAGCATTCTGAAAATATTTTAACAATAAAACAACTTAATCTTTAACGGAACCTGTGCATTGTCAGCGCTCGCCAGACCGATAATCCAATTATCTACTACATGCTCACTCCCTTCTGAGGGAATCGGTCAGAGCTGCAGCAAGACATAGGCATTCCATTTCAAAGTGAAACTTTCAGCTGGAGAACGGTGGATCGCTGTAACACTCCAAGACCCAGAGTGCCGGGGATTCTAGGAGGAACCAGCGGTCCTGAATCCGGATACCTCCAACAAAGATCACGATCTAACAGGATCGCTACCAAGGCTTCAAATCCCTAATCCATATTGAATCGGAGGATTCATACAACCAACACCGGGGTTGTGCGAGGGCGCACAACCTCAACAGGTGAGCAAATTTTTATTCCTCTAAATTTAATCTTAGACCCGCGGGTACTTCTCATATGCGCTACTCTCTCTTTTTTCAGTGATCCCTGGACTATCAGGTCGTCACAGGGTATTGCACAATATGCCCTCTCTTGCAATATCCACCTCCTTCTTGGTTATGGGTCCCCAACTGTATAGTGTTGCCAACATCAACTAATCGAAATCCTAGGTACACTCTGCACCACACCCACCAAACACACCAGTGGACGGCCTGAGTGGAATAGGGTCGCCCACTAGGGGGGTTAGTTAGGGGAGGTCAGGAGTGTCAGGAACAAGAAAGTTGTAGTTTGGAAGTGAAGGAGAAGGAGGTCAGGAGCAGGGTTCCTAAGTAGATCTAAATGTCAGACGGTGGTCTGGGCCTAGAGGAGCTGGACCTCCGGTCGCAGGGGATCGTGGCAAGGGGAACAGAACTGTCGAGGAGGATAGCCGGCGGCCTTGAACATCACCGGGCTGGGACCAGGGCACGATGGGGTACGTGGACCCTAGGTCAGGGAGCAGCTTCAGGCAACCCGACGAGAACGGAGCCTTCAAGATCCACTCTCCACCCGCTCCAAAATCGGGGTGCTAGCGCAACGAGGGGGATAGGACTTTCCACATAAACGGTCCAGGAAATCCCAAGCGTGAACCCTGAGAGCAAGCTCCCTCAGTTATCCATAGTGGGGAGCGGGACCCAGCAAGTTCCATACTACCGGGACCAACAGAAAAGTAAACTTAGTGCCAGGAGGCAGGTCTCGGATCACCAGGCAGCACCATCGGGGACGGGACCCGAACGAGCTCCCCTAAGCGGAAGCTGTATCCAGAACTTTGGTTTATCCAGTTGTTGGTGTCAGCTTTATGGACTGAGTGAGTACGCAAGTGACCCCTTCGCACCCAACCGCACTCCCACTCACCATCACCGAGTCCCGGGGTATCCCCCCTACCTGTGGAGGGTCACAACGCAGCTGACATCGGCATGTGCTCTATCTCACATGAGGCTTGGTGCTCACTGACTGTGTATACAGGACTCCTACATAATACTGTGTGTGAGGCCTGGAGCTCACTGACTATGTATACTGGACTCCTACATAATACTGTGTGTGAGGCCTGGAGCTCACTGACTATGTATACTGGACTCCTACATAACAATACTGTGTGTGAGGCCTGGAGCTCACTGACTATGTATACAGGACTCCTACATAATACTGTGTGTGAGGCCTGGAGCTCACTGACTGTGTATACAGGACTCCTACATAATACTGTGTGTGAGGCCTGGAGCTCACTGACTATGTATACAGGACTCCTACATAATACTGTGTGTGAGGCCTGGAGCTCACTGACTATGTATACAGGACTCCTACATAAAACTGTGTGTGAGGCCTGGTGCTCACTGACTATGTATACAGGACTCTTACATTATACTGTGTGTGAGGCCCGGAGCTCACTGACTATGTATACAGGACTCCTGCATAATACTGTGTGTGAGGCCTGGTGCTCACTGACTATGTATACAGGACTCTTACATTATACTGTGTGTGAGGCCTGGAGCTCACTGACTATGTATACAGGACTCCTACATAATACTGTGTGTGAGGCCTGGAGCTCACTGACTATGTATACAGGACTCCTACATAATACTGTGTGTGAGGCCTGGAGCTCACTGACTATGTATACAGGACTCCTACATAATACTGTGTGTGAGGCCTGGAGCTCACTGACTGTGTATACAGGACTCCTACATAATACTGTGTGTGAGGCCTGGAGCTCACTGACTATGTATACAAGACTCCTACATAATACTGTGTGTGAGGCCTGGAGCTCACTGACTATGTATACAGGACTCTTACATTATACTGTGTGTGAGGCCTGGAACTCACTGACTGTGTATATACAGGACTCTTACATTATACTGTGTGTGAGGCCTGGAGCTCACTGACTGTGTATATACAGGACTCTTACATAATACTGTGTGTGAGGCCTGGAGCTCACTGACTGTGTATACAGGACTCCTGCATAATACTGTGTGTGAGGCCTGGAGCTCACTGACTGTGTATACAGGACTCCTACATAATACTGTGTGTGAGGCCTGGAGCTCACTGACTGTGTATACAGGACTCCTGCATAATACTGTGTGTGAGGCCTGGAGCTCACTGACTGTGTATACAGGACTCCTACATAATACTGTGTGTTATGCCTGGAGCTCACTGACTATGTATACAGGACTCTTACATTATACTGTGTGTGAGGCCTGGAGCTCACTGACTGTGTATATACAGGACTCTTACATAATACTGTGTGTGAGGCCTGGAGCTCACTGACTATGTATACAGGACTCCTACATAATACTATGTGTGAGGCCTGGAGCTCACTGACTATGTATACAGGACTCTTACATTATACTGTGTGTGAGGCCTGGAGCTCACTGACTGTGTATATACAGGACTCTTACATAATACTGTGTGTGAGGCCTGGAGCTCACTGACTATGTATACAGGACTCCTGCATAATACTGTGTGTGAGGCCTGGAGCTCACTGACTGTGTATACAGGACTCCTACATAATACTGTGTGTGAGGCCTGGAGCTCACTGACTATGTATACAGGACTCCTACATAATACTGTGTGTGAGGCCTGGAGCTCACTGACTATGTATACAGGACTCCTACATAATACTGTGTGTGAGGCCTGGAGCTCACTGACTGTGTATACAGGACTCCTACATAATACTGTGTGTGAGGCCTGGAGCTCACTGACTGTGTATACAGGACTCCTACATAATACTGTGTGTGAGGCCTGGAGCTCACTGACTGTGTATACAGGACTCCTACATAATACTGTGTGTGAGGCCTGGAGCTCACTGACTATGTATACAAGACTCCTACATAATACTGTGTGTGAGGCCTGGAGCTCACTGACTATGTATACAGGACTCTTACATTATACTGTGTGTGAGGCCTGGAGCTCACTGACTGTGTATATACAGGACTCTTACATTATACTGTGTGTGAGGCCTGGAGCTCACTGACTGTGTATATACAGGACTCTTACATAATACTGTGTGTGAGGCCTGGAGCTCACTGACTGTGTATACAGGACTCCTGCATAATACTGTGTGTGAGGCCTGGAGCTCACTGACTGTGTATACAGGACTCCTACATAATACTGTGTGTGAGGCCTGGAGCTCACTGACTGTGTATACAGGACTCCTGCATAATACTGTGTGTGAGGCCTGGAGCTCACTGACTGTGTATACAGGACTCCTACATAATACTGTGTGTGAGGCCTGGAGCTCACTGACTGTGTATATACAGGACTCTTACATAATACTGTGTGTGAGGCCTGGAGCTCACTGACTATGTATACAGGACTCCTACATAATACTGTGTGTGAGGCCTGGAGCTCACTGACTGTGTATATACAGGACTCTTACATAATACTGTGTGTGAGGCCTGGAGCTCACTGACTATGTATACAGGACTCTTACATTATACTGTGTGTGAGGCCTGGAGCTCACTGACTGTGTATATACAGGACTCTTACATAATACTGTGTGTGAGGCCTGGAGCTCACTGACTATGTATACAGGACTCCTACATAATACTGTGTGTGAGGCCTGGAGCTCACTGACTGTGTATATACAGGACTCTTACATAATACTGTGTGTGAGGCCCGGAGCTCACTGACTATGTATACAGGACTCCTACATTATACTGTGTGTGAGGCCTGGAGCTCACTGACTATGTATACAGGACTCCTACATAATACTGTGTGTGAGGCCTGGAGCTCACTGACTGTGTATACAGGACTCCTGCATAATACTGTGTGTGAGGCCTGGAGCTCACTGACTATGCATACAGGACTCCTGCATAATACTGTGTGTGAGGCCTGGAGCTCACTGACTGTCTATACAGGACTCCTACATAATACTGTGTGTGAGGCCTGGTGCTCACTGACTATGTATACAGGACTCCTGCATAATACTGTGTGTGAGGCCTGGAGCTCACTGACTGTGTATACAGGACTCTTACATTATACTGTGTGTGAGGCCTGGAGCTCACTGACTATGTATACAGGACTCCTGCATAATACTGTGTGTGAGGCCTGGAGCTCACTGACTGTGTATACAGGACTCCTACATAATACTGTGTGTGAGGCCTGGAGCTCACTGACTGTGTATACAGGACTCCTGCATAATACTGTGTGTGAGGCCTGGAGCTCACTGACTGTGTATACAGGACTCCTACATAATACTGTGTGTGAGGCCTGGAGCTCACTGACTATGTATACAGGACTCTTACATTATACTGTGTGTGAGGCCTGGAGCTCACTGACTGTGTATATACAGGACTCTTACATAATACTGTGTGTGAGGCCTGGAGCTCACTGACTATGTATACAGGACTCCTACATAATACTATGTGTGAGGCCTGGAGCTCACTGACTATGTATACAGGACTCTTACATTATACTGTGTGTGAGGCCTGGAGCTCACTGACTATGTATACAGGACTCCTACATTATACTGTGTGTGAGGCCTGGAGCTCACTGACTATGTATACAGGACTCCTACATAATACTGTGTGTGAGGCCTGGAGCTCACTGACTATGTATACAGGACTCCTACATAATACTGTGTGTGAGGCCTGGAGCTCACTGACTATGTATACAGGACTCCTACATAATACTGTGTGTGAGGCCTGGAGCTCACTGACTATGTATACAGGACTCCTACATAATACTGTGTGTGAGGCCTGGAGCTCACTGACTGTGTATATACAGGACTCTTACATAATAATGTGTGTGAGGCCTGGAGCTCACTGACTATGTATACAGGACTCCTGCATAATACTGTGTGTGAGGCCTGGGGCTCACTGACTATGTATACAGGACTCTTACATAATACTGTGTGTGAGGCCTGGAGCTCACTGACTGTGTATACAGGACTCCTGCATAATACTGTGTGTGAGGCCTGGAGCTCACTGACTATGTATACAGGACTCCTGCATAATACTGTGTGTGAGGCCTGGAGCTCACTGACTATGTATACAGGACTCCTACATAATACTGTGTGTGAGGCCTGGTGCTCACTGACTATGTATACAGGACTCCTGCATAATACTGTGTGTGAGGCCTGGAGCTCACTGACTATGTATACAGGACTCCTGCATAATACTGTGTGTGAGGCCTGGAGCTCACTGACTATGTATACAGGACTCCTACATAATACTGTGTGTGAGGCCTGGTGCTCACTGACTGTGTATACAGGACTCTTACATTATACTGTGTGTGAGGCCTGGAGCTCACTGACTATGTATACAGGACTCCTACATTATACTGTGTGTGAGGCCTGGAGCTCACTGACTATGTATACAGGACTCCTACATAATACTGTGTGTGAGGCCTGGTGCTCACTGACTATGTATACAGGACTCCTACATTATACTGTGTGTGAGGCCCGGAGCTCATTGACTGTGTATACAGGACTCTTACATTATACTGTGTGTGAGGCCTGGAGCTCATTGACTGTGTATACAGGACTCTTACATTATACTGTGTGTGAGGCCCGGAGCTCACTGACTATGTATACAGGACTCCTACATTATACTGTGTGTGAGGCCTGGAGCTCACTGACTGTGTATACAGGACTCCTACATAATACTGTGTGTGAGGCCTGGAGATCACTGACTGTGTATACTGGACTCCTACATAATACTGTGTGTGAGGCCTGGAGATCACTGACTGTGTATACTGGACTCCTACATAATACTGTGTGTGAGGCCTGGAGCTCACTGACTGTGTATACAGGACTCCTACATAATACTGTGTGTGAGGCCTGGAGATCACTGACTGTGTATACTGGACTCCTACATAATACTGTGTGTGAGGCCTGGAGATCACTGACTGTGTATACTGGACTCCTACATAATACTGTGTGTGAGGCCTGGAGATCACTGACTGTGTATACAGGACTCCTACATAATACTGTGTGTGAGGCCTGGAGATCACTGACTGTGTATACTGGACTCCTACATAATACTGTGTGTGAGGCCTGGAGCTCATTGACTGTGTATACAGGACTCTTACATTATACTGTGTGTGAGGCCCGGAGCTCACTGACTGTGTATACAGGACTCCTACATAATACTGTGTGTGAGGCCTGGAGCTCACTGACTGTGTATACAGGACTCCTACATTATACTGTGTGTGAGACCTGGAGCTCACTGACTATGTATACAGGACTCCTACATAATACTGTGTGTGAGGCCTGGTGCTCACTGACTATGTATACAGGACTCCTGCATAATACTGTGTGTGAGGCCTGGAGCTCACTGACTGTGTATACAGGACTCCTGCATAATACTGTGTGTGAGGCCTGGAGCTCACTGACTATGTATACAGGACTCCTACATAATACTATGTGTGAGGCCTGGAGCTCACTGACTGTGTATACAGGACTCTTACATAATACTGTGTGTGAGGCCTGGAGCTCACTGACTGTGTATACAGGACTCCTACATAATACTGTGTGTGAGGCCTGGTGCTCACTGACTATGTATACAGGACTCCTACATAAAACTGTGTGTGAGGCCTGGAGCTCACTGACTATGTATACAGGACTCTTACATTATACTGTGTGTGAGGCCTGGAGCTCACTGACTATGTATACAAGACTCCTACATAATACTGTGTGTGAGGCCTGGAGCTCACTGACTATGTATACAGGACTCCTGCATAATACTGTGTGTGAGGCCTGGAGCTCACTGACTATGTATACAGGACTCCTGCATAATACTGTGTGTGAGGCCTGGAGATCACTGACTATGTATACAGGACTCCTACATAATACTGTGTGTGAGGCCTGGAGCTCACTGACTATGTATACAGGACTCCTGCATAATACTGTGTGTGAGGCCTGGAGCTCACTGACTATGTATACAGGACTCCTGCATAATACTGTGTGTGAGGCCTGGAGCTCACTGACTATGTATACAGGACTCCTGCATAATACTGTGTGTGAGGCCTGGAGCTCACTGACTATGTATACAGGACTCTTACATTATACTGTGTGTGAGGCCTGGAGCTCACTGACTATGTATACAGGACTCCTGCATAATACTGTGTGTGAGGCCTGGAGCTCACTGACTGTGTATACAGGACTCCTGCATAATACTGTGTGTGAGGCCTGGAGCTCACTGACTATGTATACAGGACTCCTGCATAATACTGTGTGTGAGGCCTGGAGCTCACTGACTATGTATACAGGACTCTTACATTATACTGTGTGTGAGGCCTGGAGCTCACTGACTGTGTATACAGGACTCTTACATTATACTGTGTGTGAGGCCTGGAGCTCACTGACTATGTATACAGGACTCCTACATTATACTGTGTGTGAGGCCTGGAGCTCACTGACTATGTATAGAGGACTCCTGCATAATACTGTGTGTGAGGCCTGGAGCTCACTGACTATGTATACAGGACTCCTACATAATACTGTGTGTGAGGCCTGGAGCTCACTGACTATGTATACAGGACTCCTACATAATACTGTGTGTGAGGCCTGGAGCTCACTGACTATGTATACAGGACTCCTGCATAATACTGTGTGTGAGGCCTGGAGCTCACTGACTATGTATACAGGACTCCTGCATAATACTGTGTGTGAGGCCTGGAGCTCACTGACTATGTATACAGGACTCTTACATTATACTGTGTGTGAGGCCTGGAGCTCACTGACTGTGTATACAGGACTCTTACATTATACTGTGTGTGAGGCCTGGAGCTCACTGACTATGTATACAGGACTCCTACATTATACTGTGTGTGAGGCCTGGAGCTCACTGACTATGTATAGAGGACTCCTGCATAATACTGTGTGTGAGGCCTGGAGCTCACTGACTATGTATACAGGACTCCTACATAATACTGTGTGTGAGGCCTGGAGCTCACTGACTATGTATACAGGACTCCTACATAATACTGTGTGTGAGGCCTGGAGCTCACTGACTATGTATACAGGACTCCTGCATAATACTGTGTGTGAGGCCTGGAGCTCACTGACTATGTATACAGGACTCCTGCATAATACTGTGTGTGAGGCCTGGAGCTCACTGACTATGTATACAGGACTCCTACATAATACTGTGTGTGAGGCCTGGAGCTCACTGACTATGTATACAGGACTCCTGCATAATACTGTGTGTGAGGCCTGGAGCTCACTGACTATGTATAGAGGACTCCTCTTATTTGCAAGTGCTGAGAAAGCAACAACATAAGCAGAAAAAGTGACTAAACCCTTGCACTATCAGCCCCTCTCCACCGGACTACATTTCCCATGTTCCCTTTTAATTACCTGGAGTTTTTGTTTATATGTTACTGTTTGACAGCTGTCAATAAAGTTTATTGAACACTCGGCGGATGTTTACAGTGCAGCGCCTTCCCCTGTCACGTGTGGCGGCGCGTGTCGTCACTTCCGGCGCGGATCCGTTCATGGCCTGGATCCGGGAGGTGAGGAACCTGAGTGGGGGGTTTGGGATGATGAGGGAGGGGGCTGTCAGTGTCGGCTGTGACGGTGCAGGGGCGGCGGCAGA
Organism: Anomaloglossus baeobatrachus; assembly: GCF_048569485.1. NCBI lineage: Eukaryota > Metazoa > Chordata > Amphibia > Anura > Aromobatidae > Anomaloglossus > Anomaloglossus baeobatrachus. Next base: position 184,601,414 of record NC_134361.1, read on the forward strand.
AGAGTGGCGGAGCCGCGGGCTGTCTGCTGTCCGGCATAGCTCTGAGAGCTGTCGCGCTTTACGACTGTCACGGTGTCTGCTCTGTCTAGTTCCCAATTAATGTCAGTGCAGCCTTCCCTGCCGGACAGCTGCTGGAGTCTGTCTGCAGGGAGGATGGCGGAAGCCATGAGTGACTATCGAGAAAGCCTCTGTATATAAGCACAGCACAGCACAGTATAGAGAAGTGTAAATGTGTCCTGTGTATATGGAGTGAGTGCAGTATAGGGGAGTGTATATGTGTCCTGTGTATATGGAGTGAGTGCAGTATAGGGGAGTGTATATGTGTCCTGTGTATATGGAGTGAGTGCAGTATAGGGGAGTGTATATGGAGTGAGTGCAGTATAGAGAAGTGTATATGTGTCCTGTGTATATGGAGTGAGTGCAGTATAGAGAAGTGTATATGTGTCCTGTGTATATGGAGTGAGTGCAGTATAGAGAAGTGTATATGCGTCCTGTGTATATGGAGTGAGTGCAGTATAGAGAAGTGTATATGTGTCCTGTGTATATGGAGTGAGCGCAGTATAGAGAAGTGTATATGTGTCTTGTGTATATGGAGTGAGTGCAGTATAGAGAAGTGTATATGTGTCCTGTGTATATGGAGTGAGCGCAGTATAGAGAAGTGTATATGTGTCTTGTGTATATGGAGTGAGTGCAGTATAGAGAAGTGTATATGTGTCTTGTGTATATGGAGTGAGTGCAGTATAGAGAAGTGTATATGTGTCTTGTGTATATGGAGTGAGTGCAGTATAGAGAAGTGTATATGTGTCTTGTGTATATGGAGTGAGTGCAGTATAGAGAAGTGTATATGTGTCTTGTGTATATGGAGTGAGTGCAGTATAGAGAAGTGTATATGTGTCTTGTGTATATGGAGTGAGTGCAGTATAGAGAAGTGTATATGTGTCTTGTGTATATGGAGTGAGTGCAGTATAGAGAAGTGTATATGTGTCTTGTGTATATGGAGTGAGTGCAGTATAGAGAAGTGTATATGTGTCTTGTGTATATGGAGTGAGTGCAGTATAGAGAAGTGTATATGTGTCTTGTGTATATGGAGTGAGTGCAGTATAGAGAAGTGTATATGTGTCTTGTGTATATGGAGTGAGTGCAGTATAGAGAAGTGTATATGTGTCTTGTGTATATGGAGTGAGTGCAGTATAGAGAAGTGTATATGTGTCTTGTGTATATGGAGTGAGTGCAGTATAGAGAAGTGTATATGTGTCTTGTGTATATGGAGTGAGTGCAGTATAGAGAAGTGTATATGTGTCCTGTTTATGGGGAGAACACTGCATAGGGGATTGTATATGTTTTCTCTGTATATGGAGAGAGCACAGTATATGGGATTGTATATGGTGAGAGCACAGTATAGGGGATTTTATGTGTCCTTTGTATATAGGGAGAGCACTGTATAAGGGAGTTTATATGTGCCCTCAGTATATGGAGAGAGCACAGTATAGGGGAGTGTTTATTGGTCCTTTTGTATATGGGGAGAGCACAGTACAGGGGATTGTGTATATATGTATACTGGGAGAGCTCTGTATAGGGGAGTGTACAGTATATGTGTCATCTGTATATGGGAAGGGCATAGTATAGGGAATTATATATGTCCTCTGTATATGGAGAGTGCAGTATAGAGGACTGTATATGTGTCCTCTCTATATGGGGAGAGCGCAGCATAAGGGATTATATATGTGTCCTTTGTATATGGGGGCGGGCACAGTATAGGAGATTGTATATGTGTTCTCTGTATACTGGGAGATCATAGTATAGGGGAATGTATATGTGTCCCCTGTATATGGAGAGAGTGCAGTATAGGGGATTGTATATGGGGAGAGCACAGTATAGGGGATTGTATATGTGTCCTCTGTTTATGGAGAAAGTGCAGTATAGTGGAGTGTATATGTGTCCTCTGTATTTGCTGAGAGTGCAGCATAGGGGATTGTATATGTGTCCTCTGTATCTGGGGAGAGCACAGTATAGGGGAGTGTATATGTGTCCTGTGTATATGGAGTGAGTGCAGTATAGGGGAGTGTATATGTGTCCTATGTATATGGAGAGGGTGCAGCATAGGGAATTGTATATGTGTCCTCTGTATATGCAGTGAGTGCAGTATAGGGGAGTGTATATGGAGAGAGTGCAGCATAGTGGATTGTATATGTGTCCTCTGTATATGGAGTGAGTGCAGTATAGGGGAGTGTATATGGAGAGAGTGCAGCATAGTGGATTGTATATGTGTCCTCTGTATATGGAGTGAGTGCAGTATAGGGGAGTGTATATGTGTCCTGTGTATATGGAGAGAGTGCAGCATAGGGGATTGTATATGTGTCCTCTGTATATGGGGAGAGCACAGTATAGGGGAGTGTATATGTGTCCTTTGTATATGGGGAGAGTGCAGCATAGGGGATTGTATATGGGGAGAGCACAGTATAGGGGATTGTATATGTGTCCTCTGTATATGGGGAGAGTGCAGCATAGGGGAATATATATGTGTCTTCTGTATATGGAGAGAGCACAGTATACAGTGAAGGGCTCAGTCGGCGTTTTTTGCATTGATACCCTGTCTGTCAAGGATTATCACATAAACTCGGGCACAGTGCTCAGCGGAGACCCCGATGTCTGTGCTCTTGGCTTTAGCGTTCTCCGCTTTTACATTTCCCTTACTAATGTGGACTGTCTGTAATGACCAATATGTCCATAATATAGCAGAATCCTGGTGGAGCAGCTGGGAGACTTGGTCTTCTGCTACCATTTCTCCGTTTCCTAGAACCGTGTACTGCAGGCAGCTGAGAAGGACCAGGTCTACCTCCTTGTATTGTTCTCCTGCTGTTGTATAAGGAAAGTCAACTGATATAGGAAGGAACTTGTTATACAGAGTGTGGCATAACGGGGGGCTAGGTAATGACGATGTCTGTGTGCATGGATGATGAATGTGTGCTACATGCTGGATATAAACAAGCAGCACTATCCTTTAATTTGTGTTGGTAGAGCAAATGAACATTAAAAAGTGAGGAGTCCCCTTGGATGGAGTGGAGAACTACTAGAATGTGTGGTCTTTGGTGGTCGTTGCAACATGTAATTCTACATCTGTTTCCGGCAGTAACTGGGATTGTGTGGGCACCAACGCTTGTTTCGACAGACCAGCTGATGAGTGATGGTCAGACCCTTGTCCTGAATCGGCCACATTACGCATCTCCTTGGGCTGCCTTTAACAATAAAGGGGCATTTCGGGCATTTTTCCTTTTGCATTCCACCAAAAATAAATCTCCACACGCAGCGTTTTAGATGGTGGTTTTGATTTATGGAATGAGAGTGGATGAAGACTCTTTACAGCAGGCTGTGGTGCAATCTGAAGGTTGTAGCAATGTTTCTCATGTTTGTTCTTGATTTCTTGTGTTTGTTCTTGATTATCTGCGTCTGATATTCGCACTTTTGGACACTTTGGCCGCTCCTCTTTGGAGGGAATGGCCGCCTCTTTCATGTTGTAACGCTTGTTTGCAGAAGCACTTCCCAGTTTAAGGAAACAAACATTTCATTGTACACCGTGAGCAGAGCTCAATCACCACCCATTTATTATAATGTGTCTGATTGTCCTTGTAATCCCTCAGGACCTGGGGGCTTCTTGAAGTATGTTTGGGGTCTTTGTCCTGCTGGGAGACCCATGACTTAGGACGCAAACCTGGGCACTACATTGCCACGCTAAATGTTTTGGTATTCTTCAGATTTCTTGATGTACATTCGTCACACTATCGCACGCAGTGTCAAGCACCCCTCTAACTGGCTGTATCCCCCTTTTCCCCCAGTATATTAGCATCCAGATCTGCTTTTCCTTACACGGATACTCACAAAAGTCAGCATCTGAGGACCACCTCTTCATAGTTGCTTGGTAAGGCCGGGGGCACACGGGGATTACTGCGGACCCCTCGCATTGGGAGGGATTTCTCTCCCTCTCTCCTCCGTAGGCGGCTATTGCCATTCTCGCACTGCACTCGCGGTACACCGGTGTACCACGAGTGCAGTGCGATTTTTCTCTCGTCCCATTGACTTTAATGGGTGCCGGAGTAACAAGACTCATGCTGCAATTGTTTTCTCTGTCCGATAAGGGCTGAGAAAATAATCGCTCACGTGTGCTGACACATGGGCTAATATTGGTCCGAGTGGAATGCGTTTTGTTTTTTTTTCACACTCCACTCGCACTGTTTTTCTCGCGATGTGTCTTAGGCCTAAGCCTGGTGCTAACTCACCAAGTGTCACGGGTGTCTCACACTTGACAGTTCTGTATTGTCTGGCTATAGAAGGTCTCAGTGTTTGGCTATACAAACTGCTCCCTGACATTCTCTGCTTGCGGTTAATCCCTTTCCCTTTAGGACCCTGCCGAGTTCCTCACCTTTCAGCTATTAATCATCATCAGTACATCCCTTTGTATGCTTAAATACTCTGCCCCCCTTTGATCTGTGCTGGTGATAGACTTATACAAGCTCTAGATGCAAGCAGGCAGCTTGCACTTATCTGAAGAAATGAGGTTCTTTGCTTATCTGGAGCTAAGTTGTTTATTTTCTTTCCCCCTGTGTGTGCTCCCTGTTTTATCTTTAATGCTTAGTGGGGTTGAATAACTGGTCATCCCACCCGTTCCCTACCTAGGACTCAGTTCTAGGGTCAGGTATACTGTTTGGTACATAGGTAAGAAACCTATCTAGGGTGGTGAGGGACCCCAGGGACCAGCGGTCGGTTTGGTTAGGGGGTCACCATCTTTCCCTTCCCTAGACATAGGGTTTCCCTTCCCTTTCGCCGTTTCCTTGGTACTTCTCCATACCTAGCGTGACACCAAGGTTCAAAACCGCCATGAGCCACGCAATGTGGGCTCGTGAGCCATAGTTTGCAGTCCCCTGCTTTAGGCTATGTTCCCACAATGATCACTTGGGGAGTTTTTGATGTTAAGTAAATAAAGTTACTTTGTTTTTTTGTTTTAATTCCGGTTTTGAGTGCGTTGTTTTACATTTATTTTTAACACAGTGGTTTTTGTCTCTCTTTGGTATGTCATCTTTTAAATAAAGCTGCTATGTTTTTCATATTCCCTGGTATTTGGTTTTATGAAAACTTTATTGATATAGTGATGTGTAGCGTACATGCGTTTTTTAACGGCGATATTCCGCATCTAATGGGAATATCTTCGTATAAAACTCGGTGTACCCACGAGAGGGACACGCTGTAGGTTTCAAGCACGCACCGCAAGTCAGTTTTTGCTGACAGTTGGCTAGAGATGTCTATAAATCCCATCCACATTGCTGGTACTGTAAGATGCTGCGTTTTTAAAGTACACACCCTCAAATACCCCTTGAATGACTTTAAAGGGAACCTGTCACCAGACTATAAGCTGTGGCCACCACCAGTGGGCTCTTATATACAGTTTTCTGGAATATATATATATATATATATATATATATATATATATATATAATATATATATATATATATATATATATATATATATATATATAATGTATGTATGTATGTGTGTGTATGCGCCCAGGCCCACTGTAGAACATAAAAAACATTTTTAATATACTCACCTAGGGAGCGGTCCGGTCCGATGGGTGTCGTTGCTCTCGGTTTGGCGCCTCCTCTCTGTGGCGATCGCTGTCCTCTTTCCTCTGAGGCCCGTGTGCATGACGCATCCTACATCATCCACACTGGCCGGAATTGCGGTCCTGCGCAAGTGTACTTTGATCTGACCTGACGAGGACAGATCAAGGTATTGTAGTGCGCAGGCGTCGGTGGTCTTTAACCTTTCCTCGCGCCTACGCATTACAGTACTTTGATCTGCCCTCAACAGGGTAGATCAATGTGTGCCTGCGCAGGTCCGCAATGCTGGCATGTGTGGATGACGTAGACATGTCATCCACACTGGGTTGGGTAGAAGGAGGATGGAGTTCGCAGCAGAGAGGAGGCGCCGGATCAGAGAGCAGCGACTCTTATTGGACCGGACTGCCCCTTAGGTGAGTATTATAAAAGTGTTTTTTTTACATTATACAGAGCAGCCTGGGCTCTAATATACAGTATTCTAGAATGCTGTATATAAGGGCTCACTGGTGGTGGACGCAGCTTATAGGGGACAAATCTGGGGACAGGTTCCCTTTAATCTTACGATACAAAGACTGAAACTACTCAGTGTCCACTCAACGTGATATGAATTCATCCACTTCAATTTACCTAATATACGGTATGTTCCATGTGGATGTTGCACGCTGTGATGATTACCCTATATTCCTTGTGTGGGTGGGCATTCATGTGACCACATGGATGCTATTTGCATACCTGCGCCAGGTCTCATCTAGCTTCACTCAATAGAAGAGAACTACAAGACAAGTATGGTAATTGCATCTTCAGTCATGGCCAAAAGTCTTGATACCCTTGAAATCATTCCAGAAATTGAAGTACTTCTCCCAGAAAATTATTGCAATTACATCTTTTGTCATACATGTGTGTATTGGGACAGACACAAAAAAAAAAGGCAAATTGCACATAATTTCACTCAAAACCCCAAATGGTTGTCACTTTTCCAAAATTGTGGGTAAACAACTTTGTTTCCAGCATGTGATGCTCATTCAAACTCCCCTGTGGCAAGTAACAGGTGTGGGCAATATGAGAATCACACCTGAAATCAGATAAAAAGGGGAGAAGTTGGCTCAATCTTTGCATTGTGTGTGCCACAGTAAGGACAAAAGAAAAAATATAAATAAAAATGTGTTTGTGTGTGTATATTATAGCAATACAAAAGCAGGGGCAGCACTTAACTAGTTGTGGTGCAAAGTCCTTCTAATCCGTCTCACCCGATTCCAATAGACAGCAAAAAAATGAAGGCAGCACTCAACTTTTGTCAAGCAGTACCACAAAATGCACAATAGTGAGGGTTTTTATACCCTTACTAATTATAAATCTCATTAAAGCAATTTTTACAGAAAGTTATAAATACAAGCATTGACAGAACATATGTCATATCCAAACATCATAAACTTTTGTTTTAACATATCAAATACAGAATACAGGTATTTCTTTGTCGCTCCATTGGGAGACCCAGACAATTGGGTGTATAGCTTCTGCCTCCGGAGGCCACACAAAGTATTACACTTTAAAAAGTGTAACCCCTCCCCTCTGCCTATACACCCTCCCGTGGATCACGGACTCCTCAGTTTTATGCTTTGTGTGGAAGGAGGCACACATCCACTCATGCATTCTCAACTTAGTTATGTCGGTTGGAAGAAAAGAGGGCCCCCATGGGGCCCCCGGCATGTTCCCTTCTCACCCCACTACGTCGGCGGTGTTGTTAAGGTTGAGGTACCCATTGCGGGTACAAAGGCCGGAGCCACATGCCGTCTCCTTCACCATCCCTTAGCGGCTCTGGGAGAAGTGGGATCCTGAGCGGTCATCCATTTACTGGGACCGTGCTCCCTCCGCAGCCCCTGTGGGAATCTGCCGGACCGGAGTCTATTCAACCTCAGGGACCGGGCCCTGCAACTCTAAGGTACTCTGTGTCCCCATTGGGGACTGTGCAGGGAGCGCACCTTCTTCCCGGACGCTGCGGCAGCTGCTGAATTGAGAAGGCCGGTGGACTTCCGCGCCGACCGTGCCTGCTTGTCGGGCGCGGTCTCAAATTTAGTCCCCGGCTTCATCGCGGCCTAGTCGCAAAAATCCTGCCCCCGGGCCTGCCTGTCAGGGGTAAGGGCGGGACTGCCGACCTGACGTCGGATGTGAGGGCTGGAGCATCCTGCATGTTTCCTCCCCCCTCACTGATCACTGTGGGGACCCCAGATTCCCGCACTTTCCTGGCGCCGCCCACGGCTCCACTCCTCCCCTGAGAGCTCCGGCAGCCATTTTTTGGGCATTCTGCCGGTGGAGGATTCTCAGGAACAGCTCTGCAGCTCCGGGGGACCTAAGGCAGGGAATCTGGAGGACACACACACGCCGCTTGTTAGCGGTCGGTAAGCCACACCGGTCACCCGTTGCTGGTCCCCCCTAGGGTGCCGGAATAGATACATATTTATATATATATTTCTGTTCGGTCGGGCTGTATACTCTTTTTGCCTATATACCCTCAGTGATCATTCTCCTAGGAGACAACAGCATGTCGTCCACAAGGAGCAAAGCTGCTAAGGCACAGGGTTTTTTTGCGGCCTGTACCTCTTGTGGGGCTATGTTACCTGCGGGTTCCATCTACCCTCACTGTGAGCAATGCTCGACCCCTGTTTCGCTTGCTCAGCCGGAGCCTCGGTCACTAGTGGGCCCCTCGGCTCATGTAGACCCCCCCTGCTCCCCCTGTCCAGGCGGCAGGGACAGAGTTCGCCTCTTTGGCTGAGAAACTCTCTGAGTCACTTTCACAATCCATGGCTCAGTCTATGGACAAATGGTCTGCCAAGCTGCTAGAAGCTTTGCAGTCCAGACCGGTCCTTACACAGGCCCCGGCCCCTGTCGGATCGTCGCCTCCAGGCCCCTCTCGGTCCGCGCCGCAGTGCGCTCCCAGGTTGGGCCCTAGGTCCCACGTGGAGGACTCCGGCCCGGACCACAGTCCTAGACCGGCTAAGCGGGCTCGCTGGGAATCTTCCCCGACTTCTTCACGCTGCTCGGGTTCCCAGCTTGAGGACTCTCTGGAGGACGAGGCGGACGTCGCAGCTCAGGGCTCTGACCCTGACGTCGCCCTTAACCTTGATACACCTGAAGGGGATGCCTTAGTGAATGATCTTATCTCGTCCATCAACCAGGTGTTAGATCTCTCTCCCCCGCCTCCTCCTGTAGAGGAGTCGGCGTCTCAGCAGGAGAGACACCAGTTTCGGTTCCCCAAACGTACACGTAGTGCGTTTTTCGATCACTCTAACTTCAGAGACGCTGTCCAGAAGCCCAGAGCGGTTCCGGACAAGCGCTTTACTAAGCGCCTCACTGACATGCGTTACCCCTTCCCCTCTGAAGTCGTTAAGGGTTGGGCTCAATGTCCCAAGGTGGATCCTCCAGTCTCTAGATTGGCGGCTAGATCTGTGGTATCGGTTGCAGATGGCTCATCGCTAAAGGATGCCACTGACAGGCAGATAGAGCTCCTGGTGAAGTCCATCTATGAGGCCACGGGCGCGTCTTTTGCCCCGGCCTTTGCAGCCGTGTGGGCACTCCAAGCTATCTCAGCTTGTCTGGCTGAGATTAATGCTGTCACACGTAATTCTGCTCCGCAAGTTGCGTCTTTGACTTCTCAAGCGTCAGCTTTTTCTTCCTACGCCATGAACGCAGTCCTAGACTCTGCTAGCCGTACAGCTGTGGCATCCGCTAACTCTGTGGCAGTCCGCAGGGCCATGTGGCTGCGCTAATGGAAGGCAGACTCTGCCTCCAAGAGGTTCTTAACCGGTTTGCCGTTTGCTGGCGAACGCTTGTTTGGCGAACGATTGGATGAGATTATTAAGGAATCCAAGGGAAAGGACTCCTCCTTACCCCAGTCCAAACTTAAGAGACCTCAGCAACGAAAAATACAATCAAGGTTTCGGTCCTTTCGTCCCTCCGCCAAGCCCCAATCCTCTTCGTCCAGCAGGCCGGAGAAAGGCCAGAGGAACTCCTATGCGTGGCGGTCCAAGTCTCGCCCCCAAAAGGCCGCAGGAGGCACTGCCTCCAAGGCGGCCTCCTCATGACTCTCGGCCTCCCCTGACCGCATCCTCGGTCGGTGGCAGGCTCTCCCGCTTTGGCGACGCCTGGTGGCCACATGTTCAAGACCGATGGGTGAGAGACATTCTGTCTCACGGTTACAGGATAGAGTTCAGCTCTCGTCCTGCGGCTCGTTTCTTCAGAACCTCCCCGCCCCCCGCTCAGGCCGACGCACTTTTTCAGGCAGTGGACGCTCTGAAGACAGAAGGAGTTGTGACCCCCGTTCCCCTTCAGGAACGTGGTCGCGGCTTTTACTCCAACTTGTTCGTGGTGCCAAAAAAGGACGGATCATTCCGTCCCGTTCTGGACCTCAAGCTGCTCAACAGACATGTGAGAACCAGACGGTTTCGGATGGAATCCCTCCGCTCGGTCATCGCCTCGATGTCACAAGGAGACTTCCTAGCATCGATCGACATCAAGGATGCTTATCTCCACGTGCCAATCGCACCCGAACATCAACGCTTCTTGCGTTTCGCCATCGGGGACGAACACCTTCAGTTCGTGGCATTGCCTTTCGGCCTGGCGACAGCCCCACGGGTTTTCACCAAAGTCATGGCATCCGTCGTGGCGGTCCTACACTCTCAGGGCCACTCAGTGATTCCCTACTTGGACGATCTCCTAGTCAGGGCCCCTTCTCGGGTGGCGTGTCAACACAGCCTTACCGTTGCTCTGACGACTCTCCAGCAGTTCGGGTGGATCATCAACTTCCCGAAATCCAAGTTGACACCGACCCAATCACTGACTTACCTCGGGATGGAGTTTCATACACAGTCAGCGGTAGTCAAGCTACCGCGGGACAAACAGCTTTCTCTGCAGGCAGGGGTGCAATCACTTCTTCGGAGTCAGTCACACCCCTTAAGGCGCCTCATGCACTTCCTGGGGAAGATGGTGGCAGCGATGGAGGCAGTGCCGTTCGCGCAATTCCATCTACGGCCACTTCAATGGGACATTCTCCGCAAATGGGACAGGAGGTTGGCTTCCCTCGACAGGAACGTCTCTCTGTCCCTTGCAACCAAGACGTCTCTTCAGTGGTGGCTCCTTCCCAATTCTCTATCGCAGGGAAAATCCTTCCTACCCCCAACCTGGGCTGTGGTCACCACGGACGCGAGCCTGTCAGGGTGGGGAGCGGTTTTTCTCCACCACAGGGCTCAGGGAACCTGGACTCCGAGAGTCTTCCCTTCAGATCAATGTTCTGGAGATAAGGGCAGTGTATCTAGCCCTATTGGCTTTTCATCGGTGGCTGGAGGGCAGGCAGATCCGTATCCAGCCGGACAACGCCACTGCCGTCGCATACATCAACCACCAAGGCGGCACTCGCAGTCGTCAAGCCTTCCAGGAAGTCCGGTGGATTCTGCAGTGGGTGGAAGCCACAGCTTCCTCCATCTCCGCAGTTCACATCCCGGGCGTAGAAAACTGGGAAGCAGATTTTCTCAGTCGTCAGGGCATGGATGCGGGGGAATGGTATCTGCACCCAGAAGTGTTTCGAGAGATCTGTCGCCGCTGGGGAACGCCGGACGTCGATCTCATGGCGTCACGGCACAACAACAAAGTCCCGGCATTCATGGCCCGGTCTCAGGATCACAGAGCTCTGGCGGCGGACGCGTTAGTTCAGGATTGGTCGCAGTTTCGACTGCCTTATGTGTTTCCTCCTCTGGCGATGCTGCCCAGAGTGTTGCATAAGATCTGGTCCGACTGCCGTCGCGCCATACTCGTCGCTCCAGACTGGCCGAGGCGGTCGTGGTACCCGGATCTGTGGCATCTCACGGTGGGTCAACCGTGGGCGCTTCCAGACCGCCCAGACTTGCTGTCACAAGGCCCATTTTTCCATCTGAATTCTGTGGCCCTCAACCTGACTGTGTGGCCATTGAGTCCTGGCTCCTAGCGTCTTCAGGGTTATCTCAGGATGTCATTGCCACCATGAGACAGGCCAGGAAGCCAACGTCCGCCAAGATCTATTATAGGTCTTGGCAAATCTTCTTATCCTGGTGCTCTGATAACGGTTTTCCTCCATGGCCGTTTGCCTTACCCACTTTTCTTTCATTCCTTCAATCCGGAATGGACAAGGGTTTGTCACTCGG